>NW_008710536.1:1019297-1024627 GCF_000327385.1 Lottia gigantea
TCTGACGCTAAATTGGAAATAACGAATATCCAACTTTACATACCGGTAATCACTCCTTCCGTAGAAGTGGAAACGAGAATATTCAACTCTTTAACCAAAGACATCGAAATTGCTTTTCTTCGTCGTAACACGGTAGGTAGCATGACTTTAACGGGAGAATCCACCACGTGGCCAATCACCAACACCGTCAAACCAGCGAGATATCTAATGGTCGGTTTCAAAAACTTGCCAGACTCTCAACAACAACATTTTCAGAGTGGCATTGAACCATACTCAAGATCCCATCATTCGCAAAGTTCAAGTCAGATTGAACAACGATAATTATCCCAATCAACCTTTGACAATTGATCCTTCCAAAAAAGATTACAACGAATTGTACAGAAACTATAAAAACATGTGCGAATTGTTTGGAAATACGCCTCAGTTTGAATACACAGATTTTTCACTCAATCATCCAATCTTTTGTTTCGATCTGTCAGCTCATCAAGAAGATCTTTTCAAAACAGGGGTAAACATAAATATTCACATCGATAAAACACAAGGAGATGTGACCGGCTACTGTTTATTGCTGGAAGAAGCAAAACATTTGATTAAAATATCAGATAGAAGAATGATAAGAATTGAATAAAAAAACACCCTCTAAAAATGAAACCAGAAACTTTAGTTAATAGAATAAATAATAGAAGCTATGGAAACGAATTCGCCGACTCTAATAACTTACAACGGTAAAAAAGTGCATATAACCCAAAAGATTATCGATAAATACAAACATAACAAAGTCAGAGACGATATAGACTTGGAAAGAATTGATGAGAATTTAACTAAAAAAGGTGGATTTTTACCTTTCTTACCTTTAATCTTTGCTGGTTTAGCTGCAGCCGGTGCAACTGCTGGTGGAGCTGCTGGGATAGCCAAAGCTGTCAACGATAAGAAAGCTCCAGCCGCTGCAAACGCCGAAGCACGTAGACACAATTTGGCAATGGAAAGAGAAGCACGAGGAGGTTCGGGAGTAGGAGAAATATTAGGGACGGTTAAAGAATTCGGACAAAGATTTGGCGAAGAAACCAAGAAAACCGTTAAAGAGGGATTAAGCAAATTAATAGATAAAATCGACACTGGAGAAATGAAGGTCAAACACAAGGGCAACGCCATATTTTTTAAAAACATACGTTCGGGCGAGGGAATCTTCCTTTCAAAGTATAAAGGCAACGGGGTGATTTTTGGTACGAAAATGTAATAAATAAAAATGGGCAAGAAATTCAAACATTCGGACATATTTCCTAGTAACCCAATGCTCATGTGTATTTGCGGTAGTTCAGGTTCTGGGAAAACACATCTCACTTTAACATGTTGACAACACCAAACCTTTTAGATTTCGATTCTCTGTATATCTACACAACAACACCAGAGCAATCGTATTATCAATTCCTCAAAGCTATAGAATATTTACCAAAAAAAAAAGACGTTCAAGACATATTTCAATATTACGAAGAAAACGAAGAAGAAGTGGAAATAAAAGATATCATAGAAAACTTCATTAAATCAAAGAATCCATCTTTCAATCCAACGGATATAAAAGTTTTTCTTACGAAAAATGTTAATGATCTAGACTTGTCTAATATTGATAGCAATCGAAAGAACTTAATATTGTTTGACGACTGCGTAGCGCAAAGAAATCAAACTGTTCAACAAGAATTCTTCACCAAAGGAAGACATCACAACTGTCACTTCATATACCAATCCCAATCTTTTTACGGGATGGATTCTATGTTCATTAGAAAAAATGCAAATTGTTTTTTATTATTTGAATTAAATGATAAAGATTTATCTCAAATCATTCAGTCTATAAATCACGGAATGGATAGAGATACATTTAAAAAGGTTTGTAAAGCTCAATGGAGAAACCCAGATGATCATGGATATGTATTTGTAAATACTAGAAAACCTGCGGAGGAAAGAGTTATGATCGATATATGTTAATTTTATTTTTTTAAAAATGACGGATTGGAATAATTTTTTTAAAAGAAATAGAGAATATATCAAAGCTAAGAATAAAATAAAGACCCAAGTTGAAAATAACAGATTACAACAACTCGGATTAACGGAAAATCTACAGACTCTATTTCAACCCATATTAAAAAGTCAAGAAGATATTAAAAAGAGACTCGCTATAGAACCCACGCCTCGTATAGAACCCACACCTCATCACCCCAAAACGATTGAATATAGTGGTGTTATAATTAGGACAGTAGATGATGTAAAACGTCTTTTTTCAAACCCTAGCCCAGAATTACCAAAAAGCATTTCACCAATCATTGATGAAGCGGGTTTGTTGTTCAATGGTTTTAGAATAAGATTTAGGACAAATACCCCCGAATTTATAATCGATACAAAAGATTACATATACACATTAACGAGAGGGTTAATAGATTTAATGAATGGCGAGGACGTTGAAATTGCCGATTACAAGGATTTAGTAGCATACTCAAAATTTCTACATGCGATCAGAAAGTCAGGACCCGAAACAAGAAGATTGAAAGAAGTTGATTTATATATAACAAAAGTTATTGAGCAAGAGGAGGTAGATGATTATGCAGAAGATTATCCACCAATCATACAAGAAATAGACGAATTCGATGATATGAATAAAGAATTGCTTAATAGATTAGAAATAATATTAGCGGCCATGAAAGAAGGTCATCGATCGGACAGACAATACAAGTCAATGGCATATTAAAACGGCTTTTGGAGAAAAAAATCATCACTAAAAAAGACTATATAAACGTCATTAAAAATGTCCAATAAAGAACAATTGTTCGTTATCACCTCGAATAAACCAGACATCAAATTGTCTCTAGACTACGAGTATGAACTCGATCGCAATAAACAGTACGAACTGGGATTAAAGTATTTCTCCGTTTACAATTCCATTAGAAACATCAACGAAAAAAACAATCAACTAAAAATATCGACGGATAACGGAGTTACGTTCGAAACCATAAGCTTACTACCGGAAAGCTACGAATACGTAGCCATCAACGAATACCTATCCGAATACGCAGGAAGCGTGAACGGTAAAAACAATATCGAATTCGAAGGTAATTTGAATCTGAACAAAATAAAACTGATCTTGAGAAATAACAGTCAAGTCGATTTCAACGTAGAAAATTCGTTGAATGCGTTACTAGGGTTGGATAAACGAATATACGCGCAATCGACATTGGCGCCGCACAAGGCCAACATCGAGAACGACATCGACGTGATCAACATTCACTGTAATTTGATTAACGGTGGATTTTTCAACAAGCACAAACGCCAAATCATATACAGCATACCGACTTTTACGGTGCCGATCGGATACAGAATTATAGAGAAACCGTTTCAAACAACCTATTTACCAGTCAATTCTTTCATGATCAAAGATAAAAAACTGGAAATCAAAGACGGTAAAAACAGGTTCATAGACTTTGGCAACGAAGAAATTGTCATTCAACTTCATTTAAAACAATCTTCATTCTCTTCTTGAATAGTAAGATAATCGAAATCATCAAATTCATAGTTTTCATCAAAACTATACTCATCTTTGTCGTTGTAAGGATACATAATTCCTTCACTGTTTGGTGGTTTTCTTTTAACTTTATTCAAATAACTTCTAAAAACTTTAGTTTGTTTATCGTTTGGAATAACTACTCCATTGGTGAAACTTTTTTCCCACGGTTTATTAAATTCGTTCGACACATCATGTCCGCTTGCTAACTGAACGTAATCTTCTACACTTATCTTATCATTAGAATAACCTTTAAACGTTTTCTTTTCTTTTAAGACACCATCAGAAGTCAAAACGATGTTGTATTTGACTTTTGGTGCTAAATATAAACCAAATATAATTCCACCGTCACCGTAATCGTTTTTACCTTTGCAATAGTCTTTTTCGGAGACCAAACCAGCTCTGTTTAGTTTTTTCCAATTGTTGGATGAAATGTACAAACTATCGGTGTCGGTATAGTATATTTCGGGTTTATAAAATCCATTTATGACGTGAATGAAATTGTTCATTATTTTTTTACTGTGAGATAAAACGAATGATCCCAAATGACTACGTGTTAGTCGTGTAGATTTACTATCTTCTTCAATTTCTGTTTCAACAATATATTGAGTATCATTAATTTTCTCATAGGTTTTAACACGTGAATCAAAGTTGGCCTGTAAAGTTGCTTCATTCCATAAATGTCTAGTTGTGAATATGTCTTTCTGAATTGATTTACCATACAAGGAATTACCCAATAATTTCATGCAATTACTACCCACGATATTACCTTCTCGTTTATATTTATTTCTTAGATCTCTCAAAATTAAAATATAATCTCTATAGGGTGGAGTTTTAAAATTTTCTTTGTAAACTATACCATCTAATATTCTAATAATTCTTCCACCGGCTTTCGCTATTTCTTAAATATCGACCGATGTTAAAACGTCGTGACAGAAACCATTTCTGAACCTGATTTTAGTACCAGTTTCCTTTTTACCTCCTTTATTCGTGAAAGTGATTTTATCTTTAACTGGTATCGGTTGGAAGAACATGTTTGTGGGATAGTCAAACCACACTGTTAAAATAGCTGTTCTAGGTCTGAATTTTTGTTTATTGAAGAGTTTTACAAATTCTTTTTCTTCTTCTGGTAGAAACGGTCTTCCACTTTCCGCTCTCGGATATTCACTGTCTAAATCCGACATGGCGGAAGCGTATAAACCGTTAGCATCAAATGCCATTAGTTTAGTACATTCTATTTGTTTAAGTCTCGAATGAACCTCCGTTTTGTCTTTTGTGCTTGCGCTGTATTCTTTGAATAAATCAATTATGTTATTACTTTCTGTTTGTGAAATATATTCCTTTAATACGTTACAAATTTCATCCATTTTGTTCGTTTCAAATGATTTTCTATTTGCCGAAACTCTTCCTCCTTTAATAGATTGTCTGATAAAATTTCTTATAAAAGGATTAGTGTGCGAATAAACTTTTTCTATATTTTCTTTTTCGGTATGTTTCGCAACCATTCTAGTAGTTTCATACCATTCTTCTTCCACCATTTCTTTATCGTAATGATATAAATAATACCAACCCTTTAAAGATAAAGATGGAGCCGTTAGATTATTTGACATATTTTGGTTTACAACTTCTTTCGTGACTTGGTTGTATTTTATCAAACAAGCTCCCAAACAGAGAGTGTCTCTCTTGGCGTAAGGTTCCCATTCGTGTCTCAATTCCTCCCAGTTGTCTTGCGTGTATTTAGCGATATCTACGTCGGCAATCTTTCTCANATTCGCGGGCAGAT